>NC_092164.1:64209345-64226845 GCF_045791955.1 Oncorhynchus clarkii lewisi
CCTCTTCCTCTGTCTCAGCCTCTTCACCTCTTCCTCTGTCTCAGCCTCTTCTTCTTCTCTTCCTCTGTCTCAGTCTCTCCTTCTCTTCCTCGGCCTCAGCCTCTT
Source organism: Oncorhynchus clarkii lewisi (assembly GCF_045791955.1). Classification (NCBI taxonomy): domain Eukaryota; kingdom Metazoa; phylum Chordata; class Actinopteri; order Salmoniformes; family Salmonidae; genus Oncorhynchus; species Oncorhynchus clarkii. The sequence continues at coordinate 64,209,451 of NC_092164.1, forward strand.
ATTCTCTTCCTCTGTCTCAGCCTCTTCTTCCTCTCTTCCTCTGTCTCAGCCTCTCCTTCTCTTTCTCTGTTCTGCCTCCTGACATACTCCCTGAGTGGAACACTGAGATGGAACACTGAGATGGAACACTGAGATGGAATACTGTTCTTTCTGATTCACTCCTGTGGCATGTGATATATTTTGGAGGAGTGTTGGATTTTCTTGTGGTGCACTGCGTGTGTTTGTCTAAGGGTAAGAAGAGATGGGACAGTGAACTCGCAACCTTCACTGCCTCAGAGGATATTACAGTGGCCAACTGCAAAGGTGCCCTCACTAATATCACACCTACAATTCAAACAGCTTTATCGCAGATTATATTAAGATGATTTTAGTATGATATAACATTTTACCTCAGGTGTCAAGGCATTCAATGTATTAGCATAGCCTGACATTGGACTACCTCTCTTCGTGCCTACTAAAATTTGTCTGAAACACGAAGCGTGCTAGGTTTTTTAAATATTAATAATTCAGATTGGGGATGAAAAGGAGAGCGTTGATTTGAACTTCAGAAAGCCTTTGTCTGTGGATGCGTCCCACACGGCACCCTATTCCCTACATAGGGCACTACTTTTGACCAGAACCCTATGAGCCCTACACCCCAAGAACAAAGTGCCACCCAACCCGGTTTAAAGACAGAGGTTCCTGTCAGTTTATTGCTGGGACCTTACAAACAATGGAACATATTTTCTAGTAGATAGGGCTGAAGCCATGAGAGATAACGTAAGATAGGGTGTGGAAACAAGATGAAAGGATAGGCGGAGGTGAAGCGAGAGAGAGGGGGAGGGGAAGAGAGAGAAGGGGAGAGAGGGGGAGGTGACGAGAGAGAGAGAGGGGTGAAGAGAGAGAGAGAGAGAGGGTGGAGGTGAAGAGAGAGAGAGGGGTGAAGAGAGAGAGAGAGAGGGGTGAAGAGAGAGAGAGAGAGAGAGGGGTGAAGAGAGGGGGAGAGAGGGGAGGTGAAGAGAGAGAGAGAGGGGTGAAGAGAGAGAGAGAGAGGGTGGAGGTGAAGAGAGAGAGAGGGGTGAAGAGAGAGAGAGAGAGAGGGTGGAGGTGAAGAGAGAGAGGGGAGAGGTGAAGAGAGAGAGAGGGGGAGGTGAAGAGAGAGAGGGAGGGGTGAAGAGAGAGAGAGGGTGGAGGTGAAGAGAGGTAGAAGAGGTGAAGCGAGAGGTGAAGATGGAGAGAGGGGGAGGTAAAGAGAGGGGGGGTGAAGAGAGAGAGAGAGAGAGAGGGTGGAGGTGAAGATAGAGGGGGAGGTGAAGAGAGAGAGGGGAGAGGTGAAGAGAGAGAGAGGGGGAGGTGAAGAGAGAGAGAGAGGGGTGAAGAGAGAGAGAGGGTGGAGGTGAAGAGAGAGGGGGAGATAACGAGAGAGAGGGGGAGATGATGAGAGAGAGAGAGAGACAGAGACAGAGAGAGACACAGAGAGCGAGAGAGAAAGAGAAAGAGACACAGAGAGCGAGAGAGAAAGAGACACACAGAGAGAGAGAGAAAGAGACACAGAGAGATAGAGAGACACAGAGAGCGAGAGAGAGAGAGAGAGCGTGAGAGAGAGAGAGAGAAAGAGACACAGAGAGCGAGAGAGAGAGAGAGACACAGAGAGCGAGAGACACAGAGAGCGAGAGAGAGAGACACAGAGAGAGGGGGCAACAGAGAGCGAGAGAGAGAGACAGAGAGCGAGACACAGAGAGCTAGAGAGAGAGACACAGAGAGCGAGAGAGAGAGAGAGAGAGAGAGAGAGAGAGAGAGAGAGAGAGAGAGCGACAGAGAGCGAGAGAGAGAGTGAGAGAGAGAGAGAGAGAGAGACACAGAGAGAGAGAGAGACAGAGAGCGAGAGAGAGAGTGAGAGAGAGAGAGAGAGAGAGACACAGAGAGCGAGAGAGAGAGAGAGAGAGAGAGAGAGAGAGAGAGAGAGAGAGACACAGAGAGAGAGAGAGAGAGAGAGAGAGACACAGAGAGAGAGAGAGAGACACAGAGAGAGAGAGACACAGAGAGAGAGAGAGAGACACAGAGAGAGAGAAAGACACAGAGAGAGAGAGAGAGACAGAGACAGAGAGAGACACAGAGAGCGAGAGAGAAAGAGAAAGAGACACAGAGAGTGAGAGAGAAAGAGACACACAGAGAGAGAGAGAAAGAGACACAGAGAGAGAGAGAGACACAGAGAGCGAGAGAGAGAGAGAGAGAGCGTGAGAGAGAGAGAGAAAGAGACACAGAGAGCGAGAGAGAGAGAGACACAGAGAGCGAGAGACACAGAGAGCGAGAGAGAGAGACACAGAGAGCGAGAGACACAGAGAGCGAGAGAGAGAGACAGAGAGCGAGACACAGAGAGCTAGAGAGAGAGACACAGAGAGCGAGAGAGAGAGAGAGAGAGAGAGAGAGAGAGAGAGACAGAGAGCGAGAGAGAGAGCGAGAGAGAGAGAGAGAGAGACACAGAGAGCGAGAGAGAGAGAGAGAGAGAGAGAGAGAGAGAGAGAGAGAGAGAGAGAGAGAGAGAGAGAGAGAGAGAGAGAGACACAGAGAGAGAGAGAGACACAGAGAGAGAGAGACACAGAGAGAGAGAGAGAGACACAGAGAGAGAGAGAAAGACACAGAGAGAGAGAGAGAGAGAGAGAGAGAGAGAGAGACAGAGAGCGAGAGAGAGAGAGAGAGAGAGAGAGAGAGAGAGAGAGAGAGAGAGAGAGAGAGAGAGAGAGAGAGAGAGAGAGAGAGAGACACAGAGAGAGAGAGAGAGAGAGAGAGAGAGAGAGAGAAAGAAAGAAAGAAAGAAAGAAAGAAAGAAAGAAAGAAAGAAAGAGAATTTGTAGGACAAGCATCCCAGGAGGAGCATTAGTGACAGAAGATTGTTAGAGACACATTCTCCCACAGCGATAAGAGACAGACTGGGGCTTCAGAGAACCATAAGATCTGCACTCTCAGAGTAGGTCCCAAATGGCACCCTATTCCCTGTAGGGTCCTGGTCAAATGTAGTGCGCTATAAAGGGAGTGTCATTTGGGTGTCATTTCATGTAGCCTCACTGAAACATGGAGAGGAATGTGCTATCTTGGCTTCAAATACAATTGCCAGTGTTATCCCTATCTCTGTACAACTGTACTATACACTGAGTGTACAAAATATTAAGAACACCTTCCTAATATTGATTGGTACCCCCTTTTGCCCTCAGAACAGCCTCAATTCATCAGGTCATGGACTCTACAATGTGTCAAAACCGTTCCACAGGGATGCTGACCCATGTTGACTCAAATGCCTCCCACAGTTGTGTCAAGTTGGCTGGATGTCCTTTGGATGGTGGACCGTTCTTGATACACACGGGAAACTGTTGAGTGTGGAAAAACCCAGCAGTTTTGCAGTTCTTGACACAAACCGGTGCGCCTGGCACCTACTACCACAACCCGTTTAAAGGCTCTTAGGTATTTTGTCTTGCCCATTTACCCTCTGAATAAAACACATACACAATCCATGTCTCAATTGTCTGAAGGTTTAAAAATCCTTCTTTAACTTGTTTCTTCCTCTTCATCTACACTGATTGAAGTGGATTTAACAGGTAACATCAATAAGGGATCATAGCTTTCACCTTATAGGCCTATTTCTATTTTGCCCTGTTTATCAAAAGTGTTGGAAAAACTTGTCAATAATCAACTGACTGGCTTTCTTGATGTCTATGGTATTCTCTCTGGTATGCAATCTGGTTTCTGCTCAGGTTATGGACTTATCACTGAAACCTTAAAGGTCCTCAATGATGTCACCATTGCCCTTGATTCTAAGCAATGTTGTGCTGCTATTTATATTGACTTGGCCAAAGCTTTTGATATGGTAGACCATTTTATTCTTGTGGGCTGGCTAAGGAGTATTGGTGTCTCTGAGGGGTCTTTGGCCTGGTTTGCTAACTACCTCTCTCAAAGAGTGTATAAAGTCAGAACATCTGCTGTCTCAGCCATTGCCTGTCACCAAGGGAGTACCCCAAGGCTCGATCCTAGGCCCCACGCTCTTCTCAGTTTACATCAACAACATAGCTCAGGCAGTAGGAAGTTCTCTCATCCATTTATATGCGGAGGATACAGTCTTATACCCAGCTGGCCCCTCCCCGAATTTTGAGTTAAATGCCCTACAACAAAGCTTTCTTAGTTTCCAACAAGCTTTCTCTGCCCTTAACCTTGTTCTGAACACCTCCAAAACAAAGGTCATGTGGTTCAGTAAGTAGAATGCTCCTCTCCCCACCGGTGTGATTACTACCTCTGAGGGTTTAGAGCTTGAGGTAGTCAACTCATACAAGTCCTTGGGAGTATGGCTAGACGGTACACTGTCCTTCTCTCAGCACATATCAAAGCTGCAGGCTAATGTTAAATCTAGACTTGGTAATCTATCGTAATCGCTCCTCTTTCACCCCAGCTGCCAAACTAACCCTGATTCAGATGACCATCCTACCCATGCTAGATTACGGAGACGTAATTTATAGATCGGCAGGTGATGGTGCTCTTGCGCGGCTAGATGTTCTTTACCATTCTGCCATCAGATTTGCCACCAATGCTCCTTATAGGACACATCACTGCACTCTATACTCCTCTGTAAACTGGTCATCTCTGTGAACCTGACGCAAGACCCACTGGTTGATGCTTCTTTATAAAAACCCTCTTAGGCCTCACTTCCCCCTATCTGAGATACCTACTACAGCCCTCATCATTCAACACCCGTTCTGCCAGTCACATTCTGTTAAAGGTCCCCAAAGCACACACATCCCTGGGTCGCTCCTCTTTTCAGTTCACTGCAGCTAGAGACTGGAACGAGCTGCAAAAAAACACTCAAACTGGACAGTTTTATCTCTTCATTCAAAGACTCAAACATGGACACTCTTACTGACAGTTGTGGCTGCTTTGCTTGATGTATTGTTGTCTCTACCTTCTTGCCCTTTGTGCTGATGTCTGTTCCCAATAATGTTTGTACCCTGTTTTGTGCTGCTACCATGTTGTGTTGCTGCCATGTTATGTTGCTACCATGTTGTTGTCATGTGTTGGTGCCATGCTGTGTTGTTGTCTTAGGTCTCTCTTTATGTAGTGTTGTGCTGTCTCTCTTGTCGTGATGTGTGTTTTGTCCTGTATTTATATTTTTAATCCAAGGCCTTCGTCCCCGCAGGAGGCACCTTTTTGTAGGTCGTAAAATAATAATTTGTTCTTAACTGACTTGTCTAGTTAAATAAAGGTTAAATAAATAAAGGTTATAAACCGTATACTCAGTGTCGACCAGCATGCATCATCCTTACCTTGGCGGTAGAGGACACATTCAAAGACATAGCATTGGACAGTGTAAAATTAGGGATATTTGAGACTTAGGAGAATTGACACTACCAGCTGTTCAGGCACTATACTTGGCTCCAGAACTTTCTGTCTGGCCAGATACTGCCACTTGGTGACGTCAGTACTATGGGCCTATGTGTTTGGTGTGGTGCTACCACCATAACCCAAAATAACAACAACAACATCTACAAACAGAGAACATTTCTCTTTTATGCGTGCATTCATTGAAAAGTAGCATTTTAACGCTTGATAACAAGCTTTGGCTGCAGAGCGCCCCGGGGTGCTTTCAATCCACTGTCCTAACTGAAAAGAGGGTTTGCCTCAACAAAGCATTAGAGGAAGGGATATCATGAGAGAAAATGGAAGTCTGGAAAGCATACGCTTGGAGAACTGCCTCTCTCTCTCTGATGATTTAGTAATCCACCAACACACCCGTCCCGATCCCCCCCCCCCCCCCCCCCCTTTCCTAGACTCCGCCCAGCATCCCAACTCTCTGCGGTGTCATCTCTGCTCACTGTGAGGGTCCAGATAAGTCCCCCGCCTCCCTCCACCTCCGATCCCCATTTTTTTTAATAAATCTAGTTTACACGTTTAAATCTGTGCACCCGATGGCACTGTCTTACTTCGTACATGGCCACGATGTACACAGCGACTGCTGCGGTTGATGCCGTGCAAGCAGACGAAATGTCAACTCAACTCCGAGCTCTGGAATTTGTTATTTCTCTAGAGAAAAAAATAATGGATATACCTTCAGATGTGGAAAGTTTTTGCAAAATGAAAAACTTTTCTATAAGCCTTTTGTGCAAGAAATTATAAAGTCACTTCACAGACAATATATGCAGTTTTCTTCGTTTGCTTGTTTTGAATGAATTAACTTCCAGAGAGATTTAAGGGCCAACAATGAGAATTTAGTCTTCCACGAAGTCGTGTTTCACAGTTAGGCTGCTTTATATCTCTATTAGTCAACAACACGTCTGCAAATAAATGAGAAACAACAGCGAGGATCCCCTCAAAGCATCAGTCATTTAGGTCCAGAGGCTTCGGACGTTGTTTAACCTGATCTGAGTCACAGCGTAACAGACGGAAGGAGAAGAACCTGACCTCAGGATCTCTTGATACACACCCTATGTGTATCTCTTGATACACACCCTATGTGTATCAAGAGATCCTGAGGTCAGGTTCTTCATGAAGAAAGGACACAAGTTATTTTCTGAACTTCGTTTCTAAAGAAGGAAGTGTGAAGATACGACAGTTGTAGGAAGTAGACACACAGAGAGAGTCCTGATAGTAGGAAACACTCGCACTAATCTGAGCAAACCGGCATCATGCCACCCTTTCATTTTAAACGCACCTACAGTAGGAAACACTCTCACTAATCTGAGTGCTCAGCAAACGCATGTCATGATTATCTAGAGTGATTTCACACAAAGGCAAAGTGGGCTGATCAAAGGCTTTGCAGAAGCAAATTAAGCCGAGACACTGGGAACAGGAGATGTTTGAATCAGAATATTGAAGAAACAGGAGGTTATTTAACTCAAGCCAACACGACTGATGATGTACATTTCTGTAACCAGCTAGATCATGCTCATATATATCCCCAGGGCCGAGGAGGGCTGAGGAAGGCGCACAATAACCACATCACTGACAAAGACACATTTCAATACACTGCTTCTTCACTTTGATTTACAAGAAAGAAGGACAAATAAAATAGCCTAGACCACATTGTTCTGACTATACCACATTGGGCAGTTTGATTTCTCTAAACATAGTTCTGTAACTAAACGCGGTCAACGTATTTTACTTGGGCTCCGAACCACGTATTAAAGCCTGATTACGCCACGTGATTTCTCTAAACACCGTTCTGGAACAGAATGTGGTTCTTTTTCATTTCAACATACTTCCCCTACATGGTAATTGACTCCTGTATTTAAGGAGAGTAGCATGAAGCAAACTGTAACGGCTTTCTTCCGCTGAAGGATCGGAGGACCAAAATGCAGCGTGGTTAGAGTTCAACATCTTTAATATAGACGATAAACGAGAACACTACAAAATACAAACACAACAAATGTGGAAAAACCGAAACAGTCCAATCTGGTGCATAGACAGAAGACAATCACCCACAGAACATGGCTGCCTAAATATGGTTCCCAATCAGAGACAATGATAGACAGCTGCCTCTAATTGAGAACCAATCTAGGCAACCATAGACATACAAACTACCTAGAAAAGGAAACAGCCACATAAACACACAAAAACCCCTAGAGCAGACAAAACACATAAATCCCCCATGTCCCACCCTGACCTAACCAAAATAATAAAGAAAACAAAGATAACTAAGGCCAAGGCGTGACACAAACAAACGTCATTTCAAGCTTTGTTCAAGCTGTTGTATTAGAGTTCCATTCTGTGTGGTTATGTTAATTAATTCGGTGTGGTTATGTTAATTCATTGGGTGTGGTTATGTTAATTCATTCGGTGTGGTTATGTTAATTAATTGGGTGTGGTTATGTTAATTCATTCGGTGTGGTTATGTTAATTCATTTGGTGTGGTTATGTTAATTAATGTGGTGTGGTTATGTTAATTCATTGGGTGCGGTTATGGTAATTCATTGGGTGTGGTTATGTTAATTAATTGGGTGTGGTTATGTTAATTAATTCGGTGTGGTTATGTTAATTCATTGGGTGTGGTTATGTTAATTCATTCGGTGTGGTTATGTTAATTCATTGGGTGTGGTTATGTTAATTCATTCGGTGTGGTTATGTTAATAATTAGGTGTGGTTATGTTAATTCATTTGGTGTGGTTATGTTAATTCATTCAGTGTGGTTATGTTAATTCATTTGGTGTGGTTATGTTAATTCATTCAGTGTGGTTATGTTAATTCATTCAGTGTGGTTATGTTAATTCATTCGGTGTGGTTATGTTAATTCATTCAGTGTGGTTATGTTAATTCATTCAGTGTGGTTATGTTAATTCATTCAGTGTGGTTATGTTAATTCATTCAGTGTGGTTATGTTAATTCATTCGGTGTGGTTATGTTAATAATTCGGTGTGGTTATGTTAATTCATTCAGTGTGGTTATGTTAATTCATTTGGTGTGGTTATGTTAATTCATTCGGTGTGGTTATGTTAATTCATTCGGTGTGGTTATGTTAATTCATTCGGTGTGGTTATGTTAATAATTCGGTGTGGTTATGTTAATTCATTCGGTGTGGTTATGTTAATAATTCGGTGTGGTTATGTTAATTCATTTGGTGTGGTTATGTTAATTCATTCGGTGTGGTTATGCTAATTCATTCGGTGTGGTTATGTTAATTCATTCGGTGTGGTTATGTTAATTCATTCGGTGTGGTTATGTTAATTCATTCGGTGTGGTTATGTTAATAATTCGGTGTGGTTATGTTAATTCATTCGGTGTGGTTATGTTAATAATTCGGTGTGGTTATGTTAATTCATTTGGTGTGGTTATGTTAATTCATTCGGTGTGGTTATGTTAATTCATTCGGTGTGGTTATGTTAATTCATTCGGTGTGGTTATGTTAATTCATTCGGTGTGGTTATGTTAATTCATTCGGTGTGGTTATGTTAATTCATTCAGTGTGGTGATGTTAATTCATTCGGTATGGTTATGTTAATTCATTGGGTGTGGTCATGTTAATTCATTGGGTGTGGTTATGTTAATTCATTGGGTGTGGTTATGTTAATTCATTGGGCAGCAAGTAGCAACAGATGATGCAATAAAATCTAATCAAATCCATGTCAAATGTGCCGAATACAACAAGTGTAGACCTTACTGTGAAATGCTTACTTACAAGCCCTTAACCAACAGTGTAGACCTTACAGTGAAATGCTTACTTACAAGCCCTTAACCAACAGTGTAGACTTTACAGTGAAATGCTTACTTACAAGCCCTTAACCAACAGTGTAGACCTTACAGTGAATTGCTTACTGACAAGCCCTTAACCAACAAGTATAGACCTTACAGTGAAATGCTTACTGACAAGCCCTTAACCAACAGTGTAGACCTTACAGTGAAATGCTTACTTACAAGCCCTTAACCAACAGTGTAGACTTTACAGTGAAATGCTTACTTACAAGCCCTTAACCAACAGTGTAGACCTTACAGTGAATTGCTTACTGACAAGCCCTTAACCAACAAGTATAGACCTTACAGTGAAATGCTTACTGACAAGCCCTTAACCAACAGTGTAGACCTTACAGTGAAATGCTTACTGACAAGCCCTTAACCAACAGTGTAGACCTTACTGTGAAATGCTTACTTACAAGCCCTTAACCAACAAGTATAGACCTTACAGTGAAATGCTTACTGACAAGCCCTTAACCAACAAGTATAGACCTTACAGTGAAATGCTTACTGACAAGCCCTTAACCAACAGTGTAGACCTTACAGTGAAATGCTTACTGACAAGCCCTTAACCAACAGTGTAGACCTTACTGTGAAATGCTTACTTACAAGCCCTTAACCAACAAGTATAGACCTTACAGTGAAATGCTTACTGACAAGCCCTTAACCAACAGTGTAGACCTTACTGTGAAATGCTTACTTACAAGCCCTTAACCAACAAGTATAGACCTTACAGTGAAATGTTTACTTACAAGCCCTTAACCAACAGTGTAGACCTTACAGTGAAATGTTTACTTACAAGCCCTTAACCAACAGTGTAGACCTTACAGTGAAATGTTTACTTACAAGCCCTTAACCAACAGTGTAGACCTTACAGTGAATTGCTTACTGACCAGCCCTTAACCAACAGTGTAGACCTTACAGTGAAATGCTTACTGACCAGCCCTTAACCAACAGTGTAGACCTTACAGTGAAATGTTTACTTACAAGCCCTTAACCAACAGTGTAGACCTTACAGTGAATTGCTTACTGACAAGCCCTTAACCAACAGTGCAGTTCAAGAAAGAGTTAAGAAAATATTTACCAAATAAACTAAAGTAACATCTTAAAATATATATATTTTTAAGTATCTTTTGGTTAGGTCAGGGTGTGACGAGGGTGGTATGTGTGTTTTTGTCTTGTCTAGGGTTTTTTGTACATCTATGGGGTTTTGGTTTGTCTAGGTATATGTAGGTCTATTGTGGCCTGAATTGGTTCCCAATCAGAGGCAGCTGTTTGTCGTTGTCTCTGATTGGGGATCCTATTTAGGTTGCCATTTTCCATGTTGGTTTTGTGGGTTATTGTCTATGGTTAGTTGCATGTCAGCACTTTCAGTTATATGTATATATAGCGCGTGCGCAACGTTCGTTTTGTATAGTTTGTCCAGTGTTCTCTTTCATTAAAGAGGAATGTATTCATATCACGCTGCGCCTTGGTCTCCTCGTTATGACGAACATGACAACAGGTTAGTCGAGGTAATTTTTTCATGTAGGTATTTTAATAATTTTCCATATTTTTTTCTTTATTATAAAAAAACAATTGGTAGTTACAGTCTTGTCTCATCGCTGCATCTCCCGTATGGACTCACGAAAGCCGAAGGTCGAGAGCTGTGCGTCCTCCGAAACACGACCCTACCAAGCCGCACTGTTTCGTGACACAATGCCCGTTTAACCCGGAAGCCAACCGCACCAATGTGTTGGAGGAAACACCGTACACCTGGCGACCGTGTCAGCATGCACTGTGCCCGGGCCCGCCATAGGAGTCGCTAGAGCGCGATGAGACAAGAACATCCCTGCCGGGCCAAACCCTTTCCTAACACCGGAAGACGCTGGGCCAAACCCTTCCCTAACCCAGACGATGCTGGGCCAAACCCTCCCCTAACCCGGACGACGCTGGGCCAAACCCTTCCTATCCTGGAAGACGCTGGGCCAAACCCTCCCCCAACCCGGACGATGCTGGGCCAAACCCTTCCCTAACCCGGACAACGCTGGGCCAAACCCTTCCCTAACACCGGACGACGCTGGGCCAAACCCTTCCCTGACCGGGACGACGCTGGGCCAAACCCTTCCCTAACACCGGACGACGCTGGGCCAAACCCTCCCCTAACCCGGACGTTACTGGGCCAAACCCTCCCCTAACCCGGAAGACGCTGGGCCAAACCCTTCCCTGACCGGGACGACGCTGGGCCAAACCCTTCCCTGACCGGGACGACGCTGGGCCAAACCCTTCCCTAACCCGGACGACGCTGGGCCAAACCCTTCCCTAACCCGGACGACGCTGGGCCAAACCCTTCCCTAACACCGGACAACGCTGGGCCAAACCCTCCCCTAACCCGGACGACGCTGGGCCAAACCCTTCCCTAACCCAGACGATGCTGGGCCAAACCCTCATCTAACCCGGACGACGCTGGGCCAAACCCTTCCCTATCCCGGAAGACGCTGGGCCAAACCCTTCCCTAACACCGGACGACGCTGGGCCAAACCCTTCCCTAACACCGGACGACGCTGGGCCAAACCCTTCCCTAACACCGGACGACGCTGGGCCAAACCCTCCCCTAACCCGGACGTTACTGGGCCAAACCCTTCCCTAACCCGGACGATGCTGGGCCAAACCCTTCCCTAACCCGGACGACGCTGGGCCAAACCCTTCCCTAACACCGGACAACGCTGGGCCAAACCCTCCCCTAACCCGGACGACGCTGGGCCAAACCCTTCCCTAACCCAGACGATGCTGGGCCAAACCCTTCCCTAACACCGGACGACGCTGGGCCAAACCCTTCCCTAACCCGGACGACGATGGGCCAATTGTGCACCGCCCCCATGGGTCTTCAGGTCGCAGCCGGCTGCGACACAGCCTGGGCTTGAACCAGGATTTCTAGGGGAGTTATAGTGGTACTTAGACAACATTAGTTAACATCCCAAATGGCACCCTATTCCCTATTTAGTACACTACTATAGCACCCTATTCCCTATTTAGTACACTACTATAGCACCCTATTCCCTATTTAGTACACTACTATAGCACCCTATTCCCTATTTGGTACACTACTATAGCACCCTATTCCCTATTTGGTACACTACTATAGCACCCTATTCCCTATGAAGTACACTACTATAGCACGCTATTCCCTATTTAGTACACTACTATAGCACCCTATTCCCTATTTAGTACACTACTATAGCACCCTATTCCCTATTTAGTGCACTACTATAGCACCCTATTCCCTATTTAGTGCACTACTATAGCACCCTATTCCCTATGAAGTGCACTACTTTTGATCAGAGCGCATTAAAAAAATGGTGCAATATTCGGTATTTATGAGGATCCTCATCAGCAGCTGCACTAACTGGGGTTCACATTTACATACAGGGAACATGGTGCTTTTGGCAAGCCCTGTTCTTCATAGCGAATGTTTTTAAATATCACGATAGAGGGGAAGATTGTGTTGACGTGTTCCAGAAGAGATGATGATTCCAGATGACTAGTCTGGTGTGTCAGGGAGGAGGAAAAAGCACTTCCTTTGCAAGACATCGGATTAACAGACATCAAACGTGTATCATTTAAGCGAACGTCTTGAAATGTGTTCATTCCATACATTTCATATCCTTATAAATTCCAACTGAAATGGTCTCAACTGTCTGTTTTGATAACTGTAGACAGATTTGACAGCGAGCCGTAAGAATTGGCACAAAATGGGTTGGTCCGTATGAAATCTACAGTAGTTGATTGGACGTATATGTGGAAGCTGTGGAGACAGCAGTTAACACAGAAAAACTTAGGCTTTTTTCCCCCCAGCCATCCCGGTGTGATGAGGCCTGCGTCCCAAACGGCACCATATTCCCTAAGGCACCATGTTCCCTGGTCTAAAGTAGTGCACTATGTAGGGAATAGAGTGCCATTTGGGATGCAAGCTCAGTGATGATGACACATCATGGAACCACGTGTATCCAATCTGTGAGTCTGGTTACCAGCAGGTAATAGGCCACACCTCAGTGGAGTCAACACACACACACACACACACACATCACAGTGGAGTCAACACACACACACATCACAGTGGAGTCAACACACACACACACATCACAGTGGAGTCAACACACACACCACAGTAGAGTTAACACACACCACAGTAGAGTTTGGCATTAACTCTGTCCTTCTGTCCCCTGAAGTGGAGAGGAGTCCTGAGTATCTAGAGGAAGCTACAGCACCTCTGTTTGTTTTTGAAAGTCCTTCCAGGTGAGATTGACTTTGGCAGGAAGAGAGCAGATCCATTTTAGTTCACCCCAGCCTCTGTGCTTTATTTGGCAGGAAGAGAGCAGATCCATTTTAGTTCACCCCAGCCTCTGTGCTTTATTTGGCAGGAAGAGAGCAGATCCATTTTAGTTCACCCCAGCCTCTGTGCTTTATTTGGCAGGAAGAGAGCAGATCCATTTTAGTTCACCCCAGCCTCTGTGCTTTATTTGGCAGGAAGAGAGCAGATCCATTTTAGTTCACCCCAGCCTCTGTGCTTTATTTGGCAGGAAGAGAGCAGATCCATTTTAGTTCACCCCAGCCTCTGTGCTTTATTTGGCAGGAAGAGAGCAGATCCATTTTAGTTCACCCCAGCCTCTGTGCTTTATTTGGCAGGAAGAGAGCAGATCCATTTTAGTTCACCCCAGCCTCTGTGCTTTATTTGGCAGGAAGAGAGCAGATCCATTTTAGTTCACCCCAGCCTCTGTGCTTTATTTGGCAGGAAGAGAGCAGATCCATTTTAGTTCACCCCAGCCTCTGTGCTTTATTTGGCAGGAAGAGAGCAGATCCATTTTAGTTCACCCCAGCCTCTGTGCTTTATTTGGCAGGAAGAGAGCAGATCCATTTTAGTTCACCCCAGCCTCTGTGCTTTATTTGGCAGGAAGAGAGCAGATCCATTTTAGTTCACCCCAGCCTCTGTGCTTTATTTGGCAGGAAGAGAGCAGATCCATTTTAGTTCACCCCAGCCTCTGTGCTTTATTTGGCAGGAAGAGAGCAGATCCATTTTAGTTCACCCCAGCCTCTGTGCTTTATTTGGCAGGAAGAGAGCAGATCCATTTTAGTTCACCCCAGCCTCTGTGCTTTATTTGGCAGGAAGAGAGCAGATCCATTTTAGTTCACCCCAGCCTCTGTGCTTTATTTGGCAGGAAGAGAGCAGATCCATTTTAGTTCACCCCAGCCTCTGTGCTTTATTTGGCAGGAAGAGAGCAGATCCATTTTAGTTCACCCCAGCCTCTGTGCTTTATTTGGCAGGAAGAGAGCAGCAGATCTGTGCTTTATTTGGCAGGAAGAGATCCATTTTAGTTCAGCCTCTGTGCTTTATAGTTCACCCCAGCCTCTGTGCTTTATTTGGCAGGAAGAGAGCAGATCCATTTTAGTTCACCCCAGCCTCTGTGCTTTATTTGGCAGGAAGAGAGCAGATCCATTTTAGTTCACCCCAGCCTCTGTGCTTTATTTGGCAGGAAGAGAGCAGATCCATTTTAGTTCACCCCAGCCTCTGTGCTTTATTTGGCAGGAAGAGAGCAGATCCATTTTAGTTCACCCCAGCCTCTGTGCTTTATTTCAACAGCCATGCCATCGCAAATCGAATTCTTGAATGAAGTTAATGCAGAAGCAATCAGTCTTTTGAGCGGTCTGTAGCTCAGGCCAGCAGGTTGCTCTCTCTGTCTCTGTCTCTCTCTCTCTCTCTCGCTCGCTCTCTCTCTTTAGAGAAACCAGGTGCTGTCGCTTCTCAGCCGTTGACCTCATATTCAAGGTGAATGTTGCACAATTTCGGTAACTTTCCCCAAATCCCCAGGTTTTCCAGAAATCCTAGTTGGAGGATTCCACATTTTCTTTGCTTACCAGCATTTTGCAAACCTATCAGTCAAACGCTAAATGGCACCCTATTCCTTGTTATAGTGCACGACCCGGTTTAACGCAGGGCACTATAAAGGGAATTGGGTACCAGCCTAGTGGTTAGAGCGTTGGGCCAATAACCGTAAAGGTTGCTGGATCGAATCCCCGAGCTGACAAGGTAAAAATCTGCCATTCTGCCCCCTGAACAAGGCAGTTAACCCACTGTTCCTCAGATGCCAAAGACGTGGATGTCAATTAAGCCCCCTCCCCCCTGCCCCCGCCCTGCACCTCTCTGATTCAGAGGGGTTGGGTTAAATGTGGAAGACACATCTCAGTTGAATGCATTCTGTTGTACAACTGACTAGGTATCTCCCATTTCAAACACATATTTTAATGTAGTGAAACCACAGCATCATGCTTCAGAACAGGTGCTACCTCACACCTCTCTGACTTTGTCCTCAGACACAAGGTGAACGCTCAGTCAAACACTGAGGCTGTCTGAAATACAGGATTAAAGTTTATCGACTAAGAAGAAAGATTGTACTTCGCATTGTTTGCTGTTTGGTGGGTTTTAAGGCTGGGTTTCTGTACAGCACTTTGTGACATCGGCTGATGTAAAAAGGGCTTTAAAAATACATTTGATTGATTGGTTCTCATAGAACCTTGTGCGTGTGGCATGTCGGCATGGTAACTGGGTTTGCTTGTAGTTCCAATCAGCAGATCCACCTAATCTGCTCTTCAGGATATAAACAGGATTTTCTTTCTATCGGACTTGACGAGCGACGAAGCGATATAACACAATCCCAAAATGCCCCTCTGTGCAATACGGACAGTGTCACGGGTTTCTTCTTCCTCTGAGGAGGAGGAGTAGTAGTAGGAAGGATCGGAGGACCAAAATGCAGCGTGGTAGGTATGTATCCATAATGTCATTTAATGGAAAAATGACTACAAAAGACAAAAGACCAAGAGAATCAAAATGAAAACCGAAACGTCTCCGCATGGTGCAAACACTGAAACGGAGAAATAACTACCCACAAAACACAAGTGGGAAAAGGCTACCTAAGTATGATTCTCAATCAGAGACAACGATAGACAGCTGCCTCTGATTGAGAACCATACCAGGCCAAAGGCAAAACACAACATAGAAAAAGGAACACAGACAAACCCACCCCAACTCACGCCTTGACCAACCTAAAACAAAGACAAAACAAAATAACTAAGGTCAGAACGTGACAGTCAGAGGCGTGAGAATCCTCTAACGAGGGAACGAATGGGATGTCCGTTATGTGCTATCTCCATGACATAAGTGATCAGGGGTTAAAGGAATCCATTTTTAACTGTTGCCTCATGGGAAATGAAATGAAGTGGTTTTAAAAGGTACAATCCAATCTCTTTTCCCCACCGTAAATCCCTCTGGCAGAAATATGGATGCAGTTCGTTTGAGAGGTGGATATTTACTTGTCAAGAAGCACAACACAAAAGCAATATAAAAAAAACCCAGCACCCTAAGGTGGAGGATTCACATGACTATATATTTAGCTTGCTAGTTTGTTGTTGTTGTTGTTGTTGTTGCTAACAGACACGGGTTCCTGTGTTGTGACAACACCACATATGCCTTCTACAAGTCTGGCTTTAATCAGTATTATCATGCTTGTATGAACGTAGGAAGATATCAGCTCCAGCCTGCACTGTCATCAGGAAGTGGAATCAGCTCTCCCACTGAGTTTGTTACTTTGCATCTCTGTTTACTTGGCGTACATCCCAAATGGCACCCTATTCCCTATATGGTGCCCTTAGGGCTCTGATCAAAATAAGTGCACTACGTAGGTATTATGGTGCTATTTTTGAATGCAGCCCTGAATTCTCCTGTGTGTGTGTGTAGTGTATAGTGTCGTCAATATAGACTTTCACTTTGTTTCATTTTTACTCCAAATGGAAGGATCAGGTGGGGAGAGGAACAGCAGGCAGTGTGGAGGGAATGAAGGTAGAGCCTCAACACTTCTCACACACTAAAGCAGTGGTGTGTGTGTGTGTGTGTGTGTGTGTGCATGCCTGCCTCTGTGTTTGTGTGTGTGTGCGTGCGCGTGTGTGTGTGTGTGTGTGTGTGTGTGCATGCCTGCCTCTGTGTTTGTGTGTGTGTGCGTGCGCGTGTGTCTGTGTGTGTGTGTGTGTGTGTGAGTGCATGCCTGCCTCTGTGCATGTGTGTGTGTTTGTGTGTGTGTTTGTGTGTGTTGAAGCTAGTGCTTATGACTGTTGCGGCAGAGGTTAATGGTAGGTCCCAGTATATAAAGAGGTTAATGGTCGGTCCCAGTATATAAAGAGGTTA